>NW_028168986.1:0-4000 GCF_963971535.1 Notolepis coatsorum | reverse complement strand
TACAGGTTGAAAAAACCCTCAGCTCGGAACTAGGCAGAATCTGCATATGGCTCGCTGATAACAAACTATCATTACACATGGGCAAAACAGAGTCCATTCTCTTCGGTTCAAATAACAAACTCAGCAAGACCGACGGCTTCTCAGTTACAGTGGGTGACAATATTGTCACAAGAAAAGATGAAATTACCTACCTGGGTTCCATCCTAGAGGCTAATCTCTCCTGTGACAAAATGGCATCCAATGTAATAAAAAAAGTCAACCAACGAACTCGATTCTTGTACCGGATCTCCTCTCTGGTAAACAAGAATACCCTGAAGACTCTGGCAGGAGCACTCATTCAGGGGTACTACGACTATGCTTGCACCTCATGGTACCAAAGCACCTCAAAGGCGCTAAAAACAAAATTACAAACATCTCAAAACAAACTGGTCAGACTACTGCTTGACCTTACTCCTAGAACCCACCTCACCCCTGCCCACTTTGACAACCTAGGATGGCTTAGAGTAGACGACAGAGTACAGCAACTTGCAATGGGCCTGGTCTACAAGATACACTACACGACCAAGGTACCCATGTACATGTCAAAATACTTCCCAAAGGTCAGTGAATACCACGATCACAACACCAGAGGGAGCTCCACAAATCATGTTAAACCCAGATTCGGCTCAAATAAGGGACTAAACACGTTTCGCAATTATGCCACATCAATGTGGAACGCCCTACCCAAAGCTGTAAAGGAATGTGGATCACTACCCACTTTCAAAACCTCTCTCAAGGGACACCTACGGGAGACTGCAATTCAACACTGGCCCCTGTAAATATCCTAACCCAACCCCCTCCAATGTACAGTCATTTACCTAGTATGGTTTTGTCAATAGTCCAATGTACAATTTTGTTTGTTTGTACAGTGTCTCCCCCCCCCCCCTCAATGTACAGTTTTGCTTGTATATACAGTGTGCCCCCCCCCCCCCCCCCCAACCACCTCCAATGTAGATTACCCAGTATGGTTGTCAATATCCCAGTGTACCCAACCCCCCCCCACCCAACCTCCTCCAATGTACAGTTTCTACGTCAAATGTATATACTCCCTTTTCCTGACTCCTTCTGTATCACAAACAGTACTGTATTTGCAAATCTGGTATGTCATAAATGTATAGATGTAGCAGTACTGACTATCTGTATGTCATGTATGTCGTATATGTCCTGATAAATTGAAAATGGGGGACCCTGATGTAAACAAGACGAAAGTCTTTCTCTGGTCTGCATCCCCTTAACAATTGTGTGTATTGAGCTGTACTGTATTGTACCCATTCTGCAATCTGTTAATAAAGTTTTCAATCAATCAATCAATCAGTGCGTTGCAGTAGTCGAGGCGGGAGATGACTGTTGATTGGACGAGGATTTGGGTGGCTTCTTTTGTCAGGAAGGGGCGGATCCTTCTGATGTTGCTCAGGAGGAATCGGCACGTTCTGGTTGTCGCTGCGATGTGAGCGGAGAAGTTCAACTGGTCGTCGAGGACGACACCAAGGTTCTTGGCGGTCGGGGACACGGTCACAGCTGCATTCTCGACTGTGATGGAAAGGTCGGTCAGGGGGGAGGATTTGGCCGGCAGGTGGAGCAATTCTGTTTTGCTTAGGTTCAGTTTGAGGTGGTTGGTCGTCATCCAGGCGGAGATGTCGGACAGACAGGCCGAGATCCGCTCAGAGACGTGGATATCTGAGGGAGGGAAGGAGAGGAAGAGTTGAGTATCGTCGGCATAACAATGGTAGGAGAAGCCATGAGACGTGATAATGTTACCCAGTGATTTAGTGTAGAGGGAGAAGAGAAGGGGTCCTAAAACTGAGCCCTGGGGGACACCTGTCCGCAGGGGGCGGGTGGCCAACAGGGTCCCTCTCCATGACACTTGGTAGGAGCGGTCATTGAGGTATGATGACAGCCATGTCAGCGCAGAGCCAGCCACTCCCATTCCTGCGAGGGCCGCAAGGAGGATCTGGTGGTTGACTGTGTCGAAGGCTGCAGATAGATTTAGGAGAATCAGGACAGAGGAGAGGCCTTTCGCTTTTGCTAAGTGAAGTGCCTCTGTGACCGCAATGAGGGCTGTCTCTGTGGAGTGACCAGTCCTGAAGCCTGACTGATTAGGGTCTAGGAGGTCATTCTGTAAGAGATAAGCAGTAAGTTGGTTGGATACAGCACGTTCAAGTGTTTTAGAAAGGAAGGAGAGAAGAGAGACGGGTAATGATAATAACACCACGACGACTTCTGGTCAGCATCCTCCGGTAGAAGTAGGGTCTTGGTGATCAGGGAATGGGATACAGCTGTGAAGAGTGAGGTGCCTGGCAGCGTGTGAATCAGGAGATGAGGTGCAGCTGAGTTGAGTGACAGGGGGTGAAGGAGTGCTGACCATATATGGGCGTGAGGCTTCCGTGGTGGGTGGAAGGGAGGATGAAGAGGCTTCCGTGGTGGATGGAAGGGAGGATGAAGAGGAGTGAGGAAGGTGTGTGGTGAATGTGAAGGGGGGATGAGGAGGAGTGAAGAATGCTCTTGCTGTGATTATGACAGTGTGTGTGTGTGTGTGTGTGTGTATGAGAGAGAGAGAGAGAGAGAGAGAGAGAGAGAGAGAGAGAGAGACTACTTAATCACCCACTTAATTAACATTAAAATGTTCAGCCACTTTGTCAATTAGCCGTTAATTATTTTCTAAGTGCACTAGCCCATTAAGTCATCGGGATGTGGCGCTTCACACTTCCTCTAAATTGATCAGTCAAATATCTACTGTGACAGACCACCAGGGGTGTCGAGGTGTTACCAGATTAATTAATAATATTAATGGAATTAATTAAATGCACACGACACAAAGTAGAAGCAAGTTTAACAGTCGTTTCAATGCTGTTTTGGGGGGAGGAAGAGGTAAGTGTTAGTATCAACCAGTCCATAATCCAAGAGAATCGGCGTTGTCTGATAGCTAGGGTCGGTACAACGGGGATAGATTCTCATACACTCTGGGGCTGATCCGGGGTAAGAGATGTCGGGCGAGCGTGGTCGGTACCAAAGTGGAGATATAACGGCCTTTTAGTACCATCCCAGCCGGTGTGCCACACTACCTTCTGGGAATAATGGGTGGCTGCTATGATGACGCAAAGTGCCAGTATGAATCAGGCCATCTGAGCGGATCGGAGCGTGAGCGGCGCGGGAGCGGAGCGGGCGGTTTTGACGTGAGCGAGGAGTGGGTTTTAAAATGGGTCGGCGCGACGTCCGGAGCGAGAGTTCTCCTCCGCTCCAATCCACTCCGGATCGCTCACACAGTGGTTTACCACTGATGTAATAATATACATGTAGTACAATGCCAAGCAACAGATGGCGATGTACAAACATGAAGGCAGTTTTCAACCAATGAGAATTGAGAAGGGTGAACCTGTGATATCCTGTTCAGGCTTCACTCCTCACTCCTTCACTCACAGGATGTTAGAAAAGTATCGACGCCATTGTTGTTGTCGTTAGCTTACATGCTAACGTTAATGGCAGCGACCATAGCATTGTGGCTCCGGCTAACTATCATTGCTAATAGAGCTAGTGAATGGATAAACAACGTTATTTAACATTGCAGAATGGGTACAATTACAATGCGGCTCAATACAAACAATTGTTAAGGGGCCCAGGGGGTGTAGACTGTTGTAGTTTGAGCTAATTTACACCATGCTCCAAAAAATAAAAAAATAAAAAAGCCGAGCGATCTGGCGCGGGAGCGGGGAGCGCTCGATTCAAGGTGAGCGGTGAGGGAGCAGAGAGCGACTTGGGGGCGGGGGTCAACATGAGCGATTAGCGGAGCGGACCAAGCTTTAAAGAGCGAAGAGCGGATTTCTCGGCCGCGCCGATCCGCTCACGTGGCCTGGTATGAATCAGCACCAGTAGTTAGTTAGTGTAACCAATGTATCAAAAAAACAATTATTACAAATATTGCCTCTTCCTCCACCCCCACCTCTTTCTCCCTAGCTGGTGCGGT
>NW_028168987.1:0-19357 GCF_963971535.1 Notolepis coatsorum | reverse complement strand
CGAGCAGCCTGGGGGCGGGTCAGGCAGGGCCCAGCCACATGTGGTTTGCTGTGGGGCCCGCGCTCTCCGGGTTGGGCCTGGAGGGTCTCCCCAAGGCCCTGTTCGCCATCAGACCCCAGGGGTGGCGGGACGAACCTCGCAGGTAGGCGCAATAGTTCCTGCTGTCAATCGATTAAAAGATTGAATCTGATTAATCTTGCTGCTGTGTTTAAACATTGTTGTAGTTCACCCAGTAGGTATGGGAGTTTTGAGTTATTTTCCATGTTTTCAATCTCATCTTTAATCAAACAGGTCAATCTCATGTGATTAGGAGCCTAGATTATCCACAAGTAATTCCCAGATGTTATTAAATTATTAAATTGTGAGACTTCGGTGTGATCAGTGATTTAGATTTTTGTGATATGTAATCTGAGAGAAGGCCCAACCATTGCCCAGTATTCACATTTTGTCTTGTCTTCCAGTTTAAGAGGATAGTTTTCTTGGCGACAGCTAGAGAAACGAGCAGGGGTTTGGTGTTCTGGACTAATACATTGATAGCAGTAGTATTCCCAAGTAGACAGAGGGAGGGGGAGAGAGGAATGCTGCAGCTCATGACCCGGGAGGATAGTGTATTGATGACGGAATTCCAGAAGTCTTGAACAGGTGGTCAGAGCCAGGTGGCATGGAAACAGTTGTCTGGGGTGTTGAGGGTGCAATGGGAGCATACATCTGTGCTTGCAAATCCCATTTGAAACATCCTGTGCTGTGTGATATGTACTCTGTGTAACACCTCATATTGGATTAATTGAGGGTTAGTGTTGTTAGTCATTGTGAATGTGTTGGTGCAAATTTGTTCCCAGGATACGGCATTGGGAGAGAAAGCCAAGTCATGTTCCCATTTAGTGAAGGGGAGATGGAATGTAGTGTCTGCGCTTGCCAGTATTTTGTATATTTTTGAAAATATTTTCCTCTGTGATGTTATTTTATTCATTGCTAATATAATTGGAGGTGGTTCAAGATCATTCTGTGTAGTGTTAATTTTTTATTTCAAAATTGATTTCAGCTGTAGAAATTGGAAGTGTTGGTCTGTACCAATGCCGTATCCTTCAGTCAAATCTTGATAAGTGATTAGGCTGTTGTCTGTGAAGATGTGGTGAAGATGAGCCTACTGACAGAAACACTTTACTACGGGGTGACAGTTACCATCCCACCCACCTCATTAAGAGCCTCCCCGTCAGCCAGTGTCACCGAGCCAGGAGAATCTGCAGCCTTGATAGTTTATATCAGAGACAGTCCACAGACCTGAGCAGGAGATTCCAGGAGAGAGGGTATCCTACAGAATGGATAGATAAAGCTGCTAACCGCTTTGATGTGGCCACACAGGACGAATGCCTGCAACCTAGCATTAGACCCACTAAGGACCAGTCCCTGCTGTGCTGCACTACATACTCTCCTGTAGGTTTTGAATTCACAAAGATCCTACACAAACACTGACACATCATCAACTCTGATCCCAAACTTCAATCTGTCTTCAAGGAACCTCCCACCGTAGTTTACAAACGCCCCCCCAACCTGAGAAACCAACTAGTGAGATCCTACAGCCCACCCACGGCTCACAGACCCACGTTCCTAGATAACACCCCGGATGGGAACTACAAGTGTGGTAACTGTGCACAGTGTGGGTATACTGTTAAGAGTAAGACCTACACACATCCACTGAATGGTAAAACCCTCAGAGTCCGTGGCTTCATCACCTGTAGCTCCACTCATGTCATCTACCTAATTAAATGCCCTTGTGGCCTGAGCTATGTAGGCAAAACCAACCGGCAACTCAAAACACGCATCAGTGAACACCGCAGCAACATCAGATGTGGTGATGAACACAACCCGGCTGCAGTACACTTTAGACAGGCAGGACACAATATCAGGACATTAAGATACACAGGCATTGAAAAGGTACAGAGACCAGCGAGAGGCGGATACCATGGCAAACTACTTTTGCAGAGAGAGACCTACCATATTCACACCCTGCAGACTATGGCCCCTCTTGGACTGAATGAAGCATTTGACATTAAACTATTCCTGTAAATACACACATTCTGTCTGGTTCTGTTTTTTAATAAATTTTTCAGTTTTTAAGTTTTCTTATTGTATATTTTTTTCTCTGTTTTGCATGTGAAAGTGTGTTACATCTAACTACTAACTACCGTACTACTGTTATTGTAACTATGTACCGTATGTTCTGGCACTTGAGCTGCAGTATGTTCTGTAAATTTGTAGCCTATGGGCTAATTGATTTGAACCTTGACCTGGTTCAACCTTGACCCCTAATATGTATGTATATATACGCCACCCCTGTTCACATGTTGGTGACCCTTGAAAAAGGCCACCGGCCGAAACATTGTGTTAAAGTAAATTAAACTTGGGAACATGGCAGACGGTGTTCTGACTTTTTTTCCACAATCGAAGATGAGTCAGCCTGATGCCTTTTTGTTTCCAAGCTGGGAAGTATTTGGGTGATTTGCCGAGTTGAAAGTCAGGGTTGTGCCAGATCAGGGTGTATTTACAGGGGGTTAGTGTGGCTTCTCCACCAGGCTGTCAGAGTTGTGGAAATGACTGTTCCTAAAACAACAGTGATGTTTTACGCTTCTGCTAAGGAATTGCAGATCTTGTGGTGATATTTCCATGCACACGTCCTTCTCAATGTCTTGCCAGGGGTTGTATTGTTGGGTAGGGTGAATCCATTTGTAGATATATATTAATTGGGTGGAAGATGTATTGCATCGAAGAAGGCGTCCATATCAGCAGTGCTTGGATTAATGTTAGTTGTGTATAATTTACTAAAGAATGTTTTAAATGTGTCATTGATCTCTTGAGGTGCTCTCAGCGGCTTCCCTGCTGAGTCCTTTACTGCGGGTATAATTGATTGATTGATTGATTGATTATAATTTTTTTTGGTTGGCTAGATATTTTCCAGATGTATTGTGTTTAAAGTGGTCCTTTCTTATTCTCTGTATCAGAAATTTAGTTTTTTTATTTTGTAGTTCATTAAGCTGAAATTGTCATTTGCGTAAATCCTTCAGAATTGGTTCGTTAAGGTCATTAACATATGCATTATTTAATTCCTGTATTTTTTGTTTCAGATAATTTTCGAATTGGAGATCTTTTTTTCCCCCTATGTGATGAATATGATATGATGTTTCCTCTCAATACTGCTTTGGTCGTTTCCCATAGTAATGTGGATGACATTTCCGGAGAGTCGTTCATTTCCATCAAGGATGTCCCCTCTCTCTATTATGTGTCGAATTCAGGGTCTTCCAGCAGTGATGTGTTGAAGCGCCATCTCTGGGAAGGTGGTTTGGGGTGATTAGTACTTAGAGTGAGGGAGACAGGTGCTGCATGGTCACTGACTGTAATGGATTTTAGAATCACAGATGTCTGGTTGGATTGAGTTGCTGGTAAGAAAGAAATCAATTAGAGAGAGAGACTTATGGACTTGTGAGAAATGTGTTACTCTTTACAGGAGGGATGGCTCGTGAGCCAGCTGTCGCCAAGACCAAAATCGGTCATACAGTATATTGTTTCAGTGTGTCCAGTGGAATGCCAATTTATTGATTAGCTTGTTCTGTCAATAGTGGGATTAATAACTGTGTTGAAGTCACCTCCAATTACGATAGTTGAGTTGGGTTGATTACTTAGTGCTGAGAAGAAAGAGTGAAAAAAAGTGGGGTCGTCAACATTAGGACCGTAGATACTGGCAATGGTCATGTTGTGATTATAAACACAGCAGTTGATGAAACTGCCTCTGGGTCTAAAAAGGTGAAATCGTGAGTAGTTTTCTTTTTTAAAGATTTATTTTAGCGTTTTTCCAGTTTTTTTTTCCTTCTGGTCAGACATGACCGACAGAGGAGAGGGTGGACGGGAGAAGAGTGGGGAAGACATGCGACAAAATATCCCCCGGGAGCGGGAGGCGAGCCCGGGACGGCCGCGTAGGTGTGCAAGGCACATATGCGGTGAGCCACGAGGGCGCCCCATGGCAGTCATTTATTAATAAAAAATGTAACTCCTATTTGCTTAGAATTATTTATGTTGCTGAGAAGGTTTGAGGGAAATGTACAGATTAAAATGTTTGATGCTCGGATTCTGCTTGGTGGCTTTCCGGTAATAGACAGATGTCTGCTTCTAGTTCCACTAGGTGGTTCATGATTTTAATTAATTTAGCCTGTGAGCCAGCCCCTCGAATATTCCAGGTTATAAATTTAATAGGAAGCCTTTAGTGTTTGTGTGTATATATGTGTATATGGTCGCGCACGTGAGTGTTTGTGTACATGCGCCTGTATTTGCGTGTCTGTGCATGCATATGGTTGTGTCTGCGTGTTTGGTGTAGATTAGGGATGTCCGATATTATTGGCCGATATTGGCATTAAAATGTGATATCGGAAAATATCGGTATCGGTTTTCAAAATTGTTATTTTTTTTACATTTCTATAACCTTTATTTCAATTCAATTCAATTCAATTTATTCAATTTATTTAATGACCACCCAGCCAGGCTGGTGGAATTTAGTTTCAGTGCAGATTTCATAGCAGTTCCAACATAAAAACATAAAAACATAGAACATATAACATCACTTACAGCGTACATAAAAGAAAACACAATTACATAGATACAGTTCAGAGTTTGTCCATGTCCATGTCAGCAGAGGTAAGGGGGGTTGCGGGGGGTACTACAGGGGGGGGGGGGGGGGTGCTACAGGGAGTTCAGTGTCCGTATGGCAGTGGGGAAGAAGCTGTTTTTGAACCGGGTTGTTTTGGTGGTCAGGGATCTGTAGCGCCTCCCGGAGGGCAGCAGCTGGAAGATGTGGTGTGCTGGGTGAGTGGGGTCGGAGATGATTTACCCAGGCAAGCAAGTTAGAACAAATTCAGATTTTATTTATTGTCAAAAGTATGCATAATGTCCACAACAAGAGATATGTAATGTTAATTACCTGAAATTATTCTGTTTTTTTGCGGGGGAAAACCCCGATATCGGTATCGGTTGATATCGGTTGATATCGGTATCGGAAATTAAGAGTTGGACAATATCGGTATATCGGTATCAGTAAAAAAGCCAATATCGAGCATCCCTAGTGTTCTGAAGGATCAGATTAAACCGAATATATATATTTATTTATATATATATATTTAATTGTATTTGTATATCCCCTGATATCCCTTGTATATTCCTTGTACAATATGCATTGAATATCCCTTCTAGTCTACTGAACATCCCATAATAGTTTCCATTCTACCATTGGACGAGACCTTGGTGCCAGGTCGCCATACCCCTCAAACCAAGTTCAATCGTACCGCTCAACATGTATGGACAAGTCCTAGTTCCGCGTAGGAATATGTCTACCGCACCACTAATGGTACTATTTGTTCATAGTGCGTATATATACTGCGCTATTAAAGTAGAGCTTTCTTTTAGTCCAGTTCATTACCCTCCAACAGAGTGACAGACGCAAAAGCCTCCCCGCGAACCACGTGTGGGCAGTAAGGCCAATTCGGCCCAGTATCGGCATTGAGACATCGTGTATATTAATATTTGAATAGTCATATTTGGCACTATATCGTCGAGTTGGACGTATTCTATTAAGCTAATAATAGTCTATTCATATGTAGTGCCTCGTGCGGTAAGAGTTCTATAGTAATCAGCACCCCCATCGTTTCGGGCATCAGCTGGACGCTTATCCAGGGTGGTTGACCCCACGTGAAGCTGCACCCGAGGAGCTCCAGGCCAAAGAGCGAGTGGACCTGTATATTGGATTATTCTACCGACGACGGCTAGCCTTCCCCGGCTTGGATTATGCTTTGAGTACTTTGATTATTCTATGGATAAAGGCCAACACTGCGGTGTGTTGGAAATACCCCCCCCGGAGAGGACGACAGGTGAGGAGACGCTCTACACGACGAGGTCGCTTCACGTCTCTCCATCGTGGACCGGAGGACGCCGGCCACAGAGAGTCCAACTGCTTTCATCTGTGGATCGAGGATCGCTGGGCACCGAGTCGCACGACTGTGGGCTCTCCCAGGATACCCTCGGCCAGACGGGATACAGCCAGACTCTACCCCCCCCTCCAGCTGTCCTACAAGCAGTCGGACCTTCCCCTAGTGTATCCAGCTATATAATCATTCAAGTATCATTGCTATTGTTCCCTAAATATTCCAGGTTGTATATTTGCTTCCTGCGCAATCAGAGATTGGACATTCGATATTGATCTACCTACGAATACTCATTTGCCATAAAAGTGCATACTATTTCAAATCATAAATGTAATTAAGTGATCGTTGTACATACCTTTTGCTATGTATTAAAACTCAAACTTTCGATTTGGTACATTTGTGTTGGATCCGTTTATCAGGTGGGAGTGTTCAACATATTCATACCTAGTACTGGGTGGCCAGAGTCTAAAGTACAAGAGGTAGTGGTAGTAAGTATCATATCTAACCATACAGTCAGGGAATTGTACCCCTCAGTTAAAATTGGTCCTTCGAGCCGGAGGGTAATCAGTGTAATATTAATATAGTGTTATTAATATTAAAATGGCCTATGATGAACACTCCACGAAACGATCCTCCTAACCAACAACGCCCGCGGCGCAAACGACAGCTCCCTCAGTACCTAGAGGCTTACGCTGTCAGTCAACAACCTAGTCTTCTACCAACAGTAAACGCGGTAAAACTAGAAAGTAAAATTATGTCTAACCCTAACGACCAGGCTACCCCGACCATAGAGGCCCCTATGGGTTCTAATGTAACTGACCCAGCTCACGGTGGGGACCAGGGGGAACCAGACATGACTTTACACCCCGCCAATACCGAAGAAGTAGTCCCCGACGAGTCCCGGGAGGAAGACAACACTACCGAGAGAGAACTCGGCACGGAAGAAGATGAGGAGAGCACCGTGGAGATAGAGCTCCAAGACTCCGCACGGAGTACCCCAAGGGACGGCTCCCCTATACAACCGTCTTCTCCCAGCGAGGCAGAGAGGACACTACAGCAGGCATTCCTCGTCAGCCTGAAAGCCTCTACTGAACGCGATAGACTCCAGGGTGAACGCGATCGATTGCAGATACAGCAACGGAGCGAAGAAGAGCACATACGCCTGGAAATAAGACGCATTCAGATGGAAGAGAATATGGCAAGAGACCGGGCCGACGCCCAGCGCGCCGCCACCGGTGCCCAGAGAGAATCGGATCTCACCAAGCGCGAAGCCGAGCGCGACAGAGCACAAGCGCAACTAATAGAACAGCTGATCAGAAGGACAACACCCCCTCCCTCCACCAGAGGCTCCAGGAACTCGTCTAGACATCACTCCAGGGCGGCATCCCCTAGCCGAGTAAGCGACCCTGAACTTGACCAACAGACGAGGTTTATACCCCCCGCAGACCCCCTTCCCCAACCGGTCCAAGCGAGACCCAGCCACCGGGAAGGAGCAGCATACACTGCGGAGAGGCTAAATCAGAGACTACAAGCCCTGGATGACCTAACAGAAGACGAAGAGGAAGAGGAGGAGAACCACGCCCGACGACAGCACAGTACTCTACCGGACCAGGAGGTCCAGTACAGCCCAGGCTATACCCTCGCGGAGCTGCGCTACAGACCCCCGACGCTATTCACGGGTGAGCACGGCGCACGACCCGCACCGAGGAACAGCACCTGGACCAGCGGGCCATGGTACACAGCCGGTACCAGCCCACGCCAAGGAGCAGGAGGAGACTCGCCTAGGAGGCCTCTCCCCCAACGCTTGCCGATGTATCAACAATCCGCGTCATACATTGGCACACCTATGGTACCAGACTTCACCCAGGAGAACCGGGCCCAGTATACGGAGCTCCGCATGTGTCTGGAGACAATGTTGGTGGATGTCATTGATGAACGCCATAAATACGCGATACTACTGAAGCATTTAAAGGTACCCCGCGCGCACAACATAGCGCTCGCCTACGCCACTTCCACGACCCCATACACCGCAGCGCTGGTAGCGTTGGACCAGAGATATGGACGTATATGGGATTACGTGATCCAGGAGATCAGGCACATCGACCGCCTACCACCAGCAACAGACAATCGAGCACTGGACGACCTGTCCAACAGAGTGCAGTCCCTGGTAGGGATGCTGGGAGCGCAGAGGGAAAAGGGTAGGCATGAACTATACGCCAACTCAAATGTAGAGAGGATCTTGGAGAAGCTACCGCCCGCCCGACAGGAGCGCTTTAGGCGGCAGAGAGACCACCGAGACCCTAATGGCCCCGAACCGAACCTCCTCGATCTAGCCGACTTCCTGGCGAGAGAAGTCAGCAGCTTACGGCAAGATACATTCGGACGGAGCACCCCTGGCTCCAGAGAAGGAACCAGGAGACTAAATGATGGAAGAAGATCGGTGACTGTCATGCACCAATCGGAGTCAGTGCCAAGCAGTAGGAGCCACAGTACCCCCTCAAGAAAGGAGAAGTGGAAGATAGTGTGCCCCTACTGTGAGAAAGAACACTGGCTGTCACAATGTGACTCATTCCCCAAGATGAATGCGGAGGAAGCGAGTCAATGGATAAAGTCCAACAGACGCTGTTTTCGCTGTGCGCGATCACACATGGCAGCCGAATGCCGCTTAAAGAAAAAGTGCAGTCGGTGCGATGGAGCCCATCTGGAGACCCTTCTGCTCGCGTCCGCTGCGGCCCAGCTAGGGCTGCGGGGGAGCGAAAACCAAATGACAATTCGGACAATAAGAAGAGATTTGAAAACGATAAAGGGCGAGAATGTCTCATTCTCTATTGCAGCAAGCGGCCAGCCCGAGCGACGGTACAGGATTACAGACGCTTTCACCAGCCAAGAAATAGGACTGTCGCGGTACACATACCCCGTAGCCAAGCTGATGGAGAAATATGTACATCTACGCAAGCTACCGATCCCACTCATAGATGGTGCTACCCCGACACTGTTGATAGGCTCCGACCATGCAGACCTCATTGTCCCGATAGACCGGGTTCATACTGGACCCAGAGGCTGTCCTGCAGCAGTCGAGACCCGCCTAGGATGGACTCTCCAAGGCCCACTCGCCAAATCTCTCAACCGAACCACAGCCACTAGCTGTCTCCACTCCCGAGTCACAGAGGGAGACACCGCACTCCTGCAGCATGTAGAGAGGCTATGGACCTTAGAACAAATGCCCTTTAAGAACGAAAAGAAAGACATTCGCTCTAAAGACGACATCTACGCCATTAACCTCCTCGAGACGGGAACAAAGAGAGTCCCACTCAGCGGCGTGTTGAGATACGCCACGCCACTCCTGCGGCGGGAAGGGATGCCTACCTTTCACGCAAAGAAAGACGCCACAGAGCGGTACCTACTAAACACAGAGCGGCGCTTAGCCAAGGACCCCGCCCAAGAAAGTGTATACCGCGCTGAGATTGAGAAGCTCATCACAGCGGGACACGTCACAAAGATTGACATTAAAGAGGCCGACCAGACGACTGAATCGTGGTACGTGCCCCACCACAAGGTTCATCACAACGGCAAAGACCGCATCGTGTTTAACTGCAGCTACCAGATCGGATCCCAAAATCTGAATAAAGAGCTATTGCCCGGTCCTACACTCGGCCCCTCCCTACTAGGCGTACTACTCCGCTTCCGCCAGGACAAGGTGGCTATCAGCGGGGATATCAAAGGGATGTTCCTGCAGGTGAGATTAGTAGAGGAGGACAAGCCCCTGTTGCGGTTCCTATGGAGAGAGAGGCCAGGAGATGAGCACCCAGCCATCTACCAATGGGAAGTCCTCCCTTTCGGAACTACATGCAGCCCATGCTGTGCTACATTTGCACTACAGAGACATGTCGCAGAGGACCCGGCAGCGGACGAAGAGGTCCGACACAGTGTGAAGAACAGCTTCTACGTAGATAACTGTCTACAAAGCGTTTCGACCCAGGAAGAAGCCGAGGCTATCCTACTTAAACTCCGCGCCTCTCTGATCAAAGGCGGCTTTGATCTCAGGCAGTGGGCCAGCAGCGATCCGCACGTACTGCGCAGCCTCTCCTCCGAGGACAAGGCAGCGAGCAGCGAGACCTGGATGGCCACAATCCCAGGAGAAGCCCAAGAGATGACACTAGGACTAGTGTGGCGCTTCAAAACAGATTCGCTCCACTATAGACACAAACCCCTGACCATGGAGCAGGGAAGGTCGACGGCAATACCGACCACCAGACGGAGTGTGTACAGAACACTCGCCCGACAATATGACCCGTTAGGATGTATACTACCGTACACCACCAGGGCAAAGATGATTGTACGAGCATTGTGGGACAAGGACCAGGGCTGGGACGACCCCATTCCCGCACACCTTGCATCCACCTGGAGAGAGTGGGAGATGGAACTCCACTCACTCCCAGGCGTTAATATACGCCGAAGCTACTTCCCACCCACGGTGAGGCCAGAGACATGTAAAATGGATCTACACGTCTTCAGTGACGCCTCCGAGGTCGCCTACGGATCAGTAGCCTACTTGCGGGCCCAAGAAGAGGGGGGAGAGATCTACACAGCATTCATCCTCGCCCGCTCGAGAATAGCCCCACGCAAGCAACAGTCTATCCCACGTCTAGAGCTCTGCTCAGCCCTCGCAGGAGCGCATCTAGCCACGCTCATCCAACGTGAGCTCACCATTCCGGTGCATAGAACAATCCTGTGGTCAGATTCCACGACAGTACTCGCCTGGATCAAATCGGATTCATGCAAATACAAAGTCTTCGTGGGAGTCAGAGTCACTGAGATTCAAGAGTTAACCGGACAGTTAACCGGAGAAGCAAACTGGCGCTATGTTGATACAAAACACAACCCAGCTGACGTCATCACCCGGGGAATGTCCCTGGATGACTTAACCCGTCGTAACATCTACAGTGACGGACCAGCATTCCTCAAGCTCCCGGAAGGAGATTGGCCCACGCCCACCCCGAGGGAAGCAAGTGACGAGGAGGCTGAGAATAAGAAACCTATGTTCTGTGGATTGAGCACTGTTGTCTCCGCAGACCCCAACATAGACGATTGCATTACCATAGAGAGTGCGCAGCAACGGACATTCCTGCGGCACCACCCAGAGATTCAGTCCCCCGCTGATATGTCAGCAGCTGACTACGAGGAAGCAGAACTGCTTCTACTGCAACGAGCCCAGAGAGACTCGTTCCCCGATGAACTAGACTGTCTACAGGGAGGAAAGCCCGTCCCATCAGACAGCAGATTGATTCATCTGGCCCCCGAGAGTGACACACATACCCTCATCAGAGTGGGTGGTCGCCTGCGGAGAGCCCCCAATTTACCGGATGACATTAAGTACCCGATCGCATTGAACAGCCGACACAAGGTCACAGAGCTGATTATAAAGAAATACGACGAGGATGTACACCACGCAGGAGCAGAGAGAGTCTTCGCGGAGATCAGACGTCGTTACTGGATACTTCAAGGAAGAGAGGCGGTGCGACGCTTCCAGCAAACCTGTCTAGACTGCCGAAAGTGGCGCGCGCAGCCCAGCATACCACGGATGGCTGACCTACCTCCATGTCGCCTCCGACTCGGCGACAAGCCA
Source organism: Notolepis coatsorum (assembly GCF_963971535.1). Lineage (NCBI taxonomy): Eukaryota > Metazoa > Chordata > Actinopteri > Aulopiformes > Paralepididae > Notolepis > Notolepis coatsorum. The sequence continues at coordinate 7,768 of NW_028168987.1, read as the reverse complement.
TTCCACTCAACAGGCATGGACTGTTTTGGCCCGCTGCACATAAAGAAAGGAAGAGGCACCGAGAAGCGGTGGGGTATTGTATTCAAATGCATGACCACCAGAGCGATACATATCGAGCTCCTTCCGACCATGAGCGCAGACTCATTCCTTATGGCCTTCCGAAGATTCACATCACGGAAAGGAAAACCGTCTACATTATTGTCCGATCACGGGACAAACTTCAAAGGCGGAGAAAGAGAGCTGAGGGAGAGCTTCCAAGCTATGGGCCCAGAACTTAAGACCCACCTCGCTCCAGCCCAGATTGACTTCCAATTCAACCCCCCAAACGCACCCCACTTCGGTGGAACTTGGGAACGAGAAGTACGTTCTATAAAGACAGCCCTGTACGCAGTACTTGGGGCCCAGACTGTGGCGGAAGAAGTCCTAATGACAGTCCTCACGGAGATTGAGGGAGTATTGAACTCAAAGCCCCTCGGTTACGTCTCCAGTGATGTAGCAGATGTCGACCCAGTCACCCCCAACACCCTCCTGATGGGGCGGCTAGATCCCGCGTTACCCCAGACAATGTACCGGCCTGAAGAAGCGAACGGCCGACGAATGTGGAGGTACAGCCAAGTATTAGCCGACAAGTTTTGGAGCAGTTTCCTACTGCACTACCTACCGTCTCTACAGACCCGCCAGAAGTGGGTAAAAGAGAGAGACAATTTGACGGAAGGAACAGTCTTCATGATTATTGACCAGTCACTACCCAGAGCTATGTGGCCGGCTGGCCGCGTAAGCAAAGTGATCACCGGTGCCGATGGCAAGGTCCGAGCAGCTGAAGTACTCGTCCAGGGGCGCATTTACACCCGTCCTGTGGCGAGGCTCATAGAACTGCCCCGACTCCCAGACACAATCGATGATGACCATGACCCTATGACTTTGTGAGTTGACTGACCCTTACAGCGAACCCTTGAGTGGTAGACAGTGCGGTTAATCTGTCTCTGCTTAACTAATTAGGTTGGGACCAATTAGGGTGCGGCTGTTCTGAAGGATCAGATTAAACCGAATATATATATTTATTTATATATATATATTTAATTGTATTTGTATATCCCCTGATATCCCTTGTATATTCCTTGTACAATATGCATTGAATATCCCTTCTAGTCTACTGAACATCCCATAATAGTTTCCATTCTACCATTGGACGAGACCTTGGTGCCAGGTCGCCATACCCCTCAAACCAAGTTCAATCGTACCGCTCAACATGTATGGACAAGTCCTAGTTCCGCGTAGGAATATGTCTACCGCACCACTAATGGTACTATTTGTTCATAGTGCGTATATATACTGCGCTATTAAAGTAGAGCTTTCTTTTAGTCCAGTTCATTACCCTCCAACAGAGTGACAGACGCAAAAGCCTCCCCGCGAACCACGTGTGGGCAGTAAGGCCAATTCGGCCCAGTATCGGCATTGAGACATCGTGTATATTAATATTTGAATAGTCATATTTGGCACTATATCGTCGAGTTGGACGTATTCTATTAAGCTAATAATAGTCTATTCATATGTAGTGCCTCGTGCGGTAAGAGTTCTATAGTAATCAGCACCCCCATCGTTTCGGGCATCAGCTGGACGCTTATCCAGGGTGGTTGACCCCACGTGAAGCTGCACCCGAGGAGCTCCAGGCCAAAGAGCGAGTGGACCTGTATATTGGATTATTCTACCGACGACGGCTAGCCTTCCCCGGCTTGGATTATGCTTTGAGTACTTTGATTATTCTATGGATAAAGGCCAACACTGTTGGAAATACCCCCCCCAGAGGACGACAGGTGAGGAGACGCTCTACACGACGAGGTCGCTTCACGTCTCTCCATCCTGGACCGGAGGACGCTGGCCACAGAGAGTCCAACTGCTTTCATCTGTGGATCGAGGATCGCTGGGCACCGAGTCGCACGACTGTGGGCTCTCCCAGGATACCCTCGGCCAGACGGGATCCAGCCAGACTCTACCCCCCCCTCCAGCTGTCCTACAAGCAGTCGGAACCTTCCCCTAGTGTATCCAGCTATATAATCATTCAAGTATCATTGCTATTGTTCCCTAAATATTCCAGGTTGTATATTTGCTTCCTGCGCAATCAGAGATTGGACATTCGATATTGATCTACCTACGAATACTCATTTGCCATAAAAGTGCATACCATTTCAAATCATAAATGTAATTAAGTGATCGTTGTACATACCTTTTGCTATGTATTAAAACTCAAACTTTCGATTTGGTACATTTGTGTTGGATCCGTTTATCAGGTGGGAGTGTTCAACATATTCATACCTAGTACTGGGTGGCCAGAGTCTAAAGTACAAGAGGTAGTGGTAGTAAGTATCATATCTAACCATACAGTCAGGGAATTGTACCCCTCAGTTACACCTAGTGTAGATATATTGGGGGGGAGAAGGGGAAGAGGGAGGAACATTTAAAGTGGTTGTTGAACAGGGAGGAGGAGGGAAGGGTACAGACACACAAGACAACAAGCTACATTAAGACAGCACATAACCGGAGCCCATTGCTCCGTTCTTTCATTCTGGCAACTTGTCCGTTAGCCAAACTTAAATTAACAGTTTGAGTGCCAGCCATTAACATGGGAAACATGGTTAAATGCCAGGACCCACTTCAATGATAGCGTTGTGATCGCATAATCTCTGTCTTAAATGATGGCTATGTGTCTAATCTGCCTGTCGCTTATCAATGACTTGTTTGCAGTCAACATTGTCGAAACGGATCGTTTTTTAATCGGTTCATTTTAGTTTTATAGCATTTTGAAAAGCCCTCGTTTTTCAGGAAAATATATAGATTCCGTGATAAAAGGCATTTACTGGAATATTCTAGCATACACAAAAACGTAGTCATTTTTCGGCCTATTTATGAATCGTTTTCAAATAAACGCTAGATTATCGATAGTATATGTGTACTTATGCACGCTATAGAGGCGGGCTGAAAAATCGATTCTCTCATTTCCTCATCAGCGATCACAGCCACACACACGCATAGGGCAAACGCTGAGATATATAGGTGAAAACAGCTCTGATTATCCTAAGACTGGTAAAATAGATTCCTTACCTGAGATCAGATGTTATCCAAAAACGACTATTCCAATTCCTGATCGCCATTCCAAATATCGATCACTATCTGTGTCTCTCCCTCTGTCTCTCTCTCTCTCTATCTCTCTCTCTCTCTCTCTCTCTCTCTCTCTCTCTCTCTCTCTCTCTCTCTCTCTCTCTCTCTCTCTCTCTCTCTCTCTCTCTCTCTCTCTCTCTCTCTCTCTCTCTCTCTCTCTCTCTCTCTCTCTCTCTCTCTCTCTCTCAATTCAATTCAATTCAATTCAATTGGGCTTTATTGACATGGGAAACATACGTTTACATTGCCAAAGCCAAACAAAACAAAACAATCAAACAGAGAAAACAAAATAAATCAGTACATTACAGACGGAATTTCTAGTACAGTCTTTATGGTGGTTGCATTCCGCTGGATGTCCTTTTCTTGTCACAGCAGCTCACAAATCTTGCTGCTGTGTTTGCACATTCTTGTATTTCTCCCAGTAGGTATGGGAGTTTTGAGTTATTGTCCATGTTTTCAAAGTCTCTTTGGGTGTTTGCAATTTGTGGGAAGTATATGTCTCTGATGTCTTGGTATAGTGGGCAATTTGTTAAGAAGTGGAGCTCGGTTTCCACCTCATCTTGTGTGCAGTGGGTGCATAGTCTGTCTTCTCTTGGGAGCCAGGTCTGCCTATGGCGGCCTTTCTCAATGGCTAGGCTGTGCTCGCTGAGTCTGTACCTAGTCAAGGATCTTCTTAGTTTTGGGTCAGTCACGGTGCTCAGGTATTCTGCCATTGTGTACTCTCTGTTTAGGGCCAAATAGCATTTCAATTTGCTCTGGTTTTGGGTTGTTTCTTTCCAATGTGTCAGATAGTTTTCTTTTTGTTTTCTTATAATTTGATTTAGTCCAGTGTGGTTACTGTCTGGTGGTTCTGCTTGTGTTTGTGAGCAGAGTCCCAGAACCATCTGGCTGAGTGGGCATCTATCGAGGGTCTCTCTGTGGGTGAGGGCTATGTTGTGGAGTGTGTTTGGGTCGCTTTCTTTTAGGTGGTTGTGGAATTTGAATGCTCTTTTTTGAATTTTTATGATTAGTGGGTATCTTCCTAGTTCTGCTCTGCATGCATTATTTGGCGTTTTCCGTTGGGTGCGGAGAATGGATTTGCAAAATTCTGCATGCAGAGTCTCAATTGGGTGTTTGTCCCATTTGGTGAAGTCTTGGTTTGCAAGTGGGCCCCAGACTTCACAACCATATAGGGAAATCGGTTCTATGACGGAGTCTAATATTTTGAGCCAGATTTTGACTGGAATGTCTAATATGATGTTCCTTTTTATGGCATAAAAAGCCCTTCTTGCTTTGTCTCTCAGGTCGTTCACAGCTTGATTGAAGTTCCCTGTAGCACTGATGTTTAGGCCGAGATATGTGTAGTTTTTTGTGTGTTCTAGGGAAATTGTGTCTAGGAGGAATTTGTGTTTTTGTTGTTGTAGGCTGGGCCTTTTTTGGAATATCATAATTTTAGTTTTGTTTAGGTTTACTGTCAGTGCCCATGTCTGGGAGAATTTGTGCAGAAGGTCAAGGTGCTGCTGTAGCCCTTCTTTTGTTGGGGACAGCAGCACCAGGTCATCTGCGAACAGTAGGCATTTGACTTCTGTGTTTGCTAGGGGGATGCCAGGTGCTGCAGTTTGTTCCAATGTTTTTGCCAGTTCATTGATGTATATGTTGAAGAGGGTTGGACTCAAACTGCACCCCTGTCTAACCCCCCGGCATTGAGGGAAGAAGTCTGTGTGTTTTCCCTCAATCCTCACAGCACATGTGTTGTTGGTGTACATTGACTTTATGAGGTCGTAGGTTTTCCCTCCAATGCCACTATCTAACAGTTTGTACAGCAGACCCTCGTGCCAAATTGAGTCAAATGCTTTTTGGAAGTCAACGAAACAGGAGTATACTTTGCTTTTATTTTTATTTATTTGGTTGTCGATTAGGGTGCTGAGGGTGAGAATGTGGTCTGTTGTACGGTGATTTGGTAAGAAGCCAATCTGTGATTTGCTCAAGGTATTGTTGTTTGTGAGGAAATGTGTGAGTCTGTGGTTAATGATCATACAGAGGATTTTTCCAAGGTTGCTGTTGACACAGATCCCACGGTAATTGTTTGGGTCATATTTGTCTCCCTTTTTGTGGAGCGGTGTTATGAGTCCTTGGTTCCAGATATTGGGGAAGATCCCGGAGCTAAGGACAATGTTAAGGAGTTTTAGTATAGCCAATTGGAATTTGGAGTCTGTGAATATGATCATTTCATTTAGGATACCATCCGCTCCGCAGGCCTTCTTGATTTTAAGTGATTTTATTTTGTCCTGTAGTTCTTGTAGTGTAATTGGGGAGTCTAGCGGGTTCTGGTAGTCTTTTATGGTTGACTCCAGGCTTTGTAGTTTGTCTTGTATGTGTTTTTGCTGTTCATTTTTTTGTATTGGGCTAAAGAGATTGGAGAAGTGGTTTACCCATACATCTCCATTTTGGATGGGTAGCTCCTCGTGGTGTTGTTTGTTTATTTTGTTCCAGTTTTCCCAGAAGTTGTTTGCTTTTATAGATTCCTCTATATCTTGTAGCTGGTTTCTAATATGTTGGTCTCTTTTTTTTCTGACTGTGTTTTTGTATTGTTTCAGTGTTTCACTGTATTGGAGACGTGTGTTCTGGTTGTCTGGGTCTCTGTGTTTTTGGTTTGATAGGTTCCTTAATATCTTCCTGAGATTTTTACAATCATTATCATACCATTTGTCATGCATATTTTTATTTCTATTTTTCCTCGCTTTCCTATTTGAGGCCTTTAGGTTGGATAAGGAAGCTGTAAGGTCAAATATGTTATTGATGTTTTCTACCGCCCCGTTTACACTTTTGCTGTTGTGTTGGAAGTTTTTTTCTAGGAATTGGTCTAGTTTGGATTGGACTTTTTGTAGCTTGATAGCGGATTGGAATGCTTCCATACTACTTTCTTTCCATTTGTAGTGTTTTTTAATAGTGTGTAGTTTGTTTGGTTTTGGTATTTCCGGGTTGGGTGTTGATCTATTCAGGTAGATAGTGGTTTTGCTGTGGTCTGACAGGGGTGTTTGCTGGCTGACTGTGAACGCTCTGAGAGACTCTAGGCTGAGGTCCGTGATAAAATAGTCTACTGTACTGTTACCCAGAGATGAGCTATATGTGTACCTACCATAAGTGTCCCCTCGGAGCCTACCGTTGACTATGTACAGTCCCAGCGAGCGACAGAGCTGTATAAGTTGTGACCCATGTTTATTTGTTGTTTGGTCATAGTTATTTCTGGGGGGGCATATTTGGGAGGGGATGTTCCCACCTCCTGGTAGGTGTTTGTCTCCCTGTGTGCTGAGAGTGTCAGATTCTCGTCCTGTCCTGGCATTGAGGTCCCCACAGACTATAATGTGCCCGTAAGCCTGGAACTGGTTGATTTCGTCTTGTAGGATTAGGAACATGTCTTCCTTGTAGTATGGGGATTCAATTGGGGGGATGTAGGTGGCACACAGGTAGATATCTTTCTCGGTTGATGTAAGTTCCTTATTTATTTTTAACCAGATGTAAAAAACTCCGGTTTTGATTAGCTTTATGGAGTGGGTTAGTTCAGATTTGTACCATATTAGCATGCCTCCAGAGTCTCTCCCCTGTTTGACCCCTGTTAGCTTGGTGGATGGTACCAGTAGCTCTCTGTAGTTTGCAGGACAGCCAGTAGGACTGTTTCCTCTGTGCCATGTCTCTTGTAGGACCATGATGTCTGTGTTTGACATTTCTGTGGTAAAGTCTGGGTTTCTGCTCTTTGTTCCAAGGGCAGTTGACCTCAGACCTTGTATATTCCAGCTTGAGATGGTAAAAGATTTGTATTCCATTATTACAGTGTTATAATCCAGTGGTTTTGTCCTGGACCACGAATGAGAAGATCTTGCTGATCATCTGATGCACGGTCAGCTCCCCGGGTGGAGATCTGTCGGTCGTGGGGTTGACCTGTACATTTGTGTGGTATGGGGTTGGTGGTGGCATGTGCTGTGTGTATGTGTGTTGTGGGGTTGGAAGGGTATGCATTGGCTGGGGGGGGGTCTGCAGGAGGGGGGCAGGTCGAAATCGGGCGGCCTGTGCATATGTGTGATGCATCCTTTGCAGGTTGGGCGTGGGCCTGGCCTGGGGTGCAGGGTGGTCTCTGTTTGTAGCCTGTTGTTCTCTGGGTGCAGAAGGTCTTCTGGGCGTGGCTCTGGGTGGGGTGTTCATCCCTCTGTTGCTCTTGTAGGATGTGGTAGGGCTACGGTTTAGTGCGACGTCTTTCAGGGTCTTTGCGAAGTTAGGGACTGCTCTTTTGAAGATGTGAACATCGTCATGCAGGCTGTCCAGGTCTATGGTGGGGTGAGCTGCCATGTAGACGTTTTTCTTCATTGCACATTTTCTGGAGATGTCTGCATTAATACTTTGTATGAAGTGTGGGTTGTAATCCCATCTGGGTAGCAGTGCCGAGATTACTACTTTTGCTCCGGGAAATGTTGACGTGGCTTTTTCAACTACTTTCATGACAGATTTGGTCACCTCCTCCTCTGTCTGCGTTCTCAAGTTGTTTGTGCCTGTGTGTATTATGATGTGGCTGGGGGATCCCAGGTTTTCTTCTGTCAGTAGTTCTATAGCCCGATAGGTATTCTGGCACTTTATTTTC
>NW_028168988.1:0-18447 GCF_963971535.1 Notolepis coatsorum | reverse complement strand
GAGGTGATACGATACTGCCACCCTGTGGTAATAATAATGAACTACATTTTATTCTCAGGAGTCCAACGGAAAAGTTGACCCATGGCCCATATTTATCCATCATCTCAGAGTATAGGACATCAGTCCCGTCAGAGTAAAGGATATTGTTTACACTGTTTATTTATCTCATATTTTTATATTCAGATTTAATTGCATTTCCTATATTTATGTCTTTCCTCTATTACAATGTCCATACCTGTACCTCGCCCTCCCCCCTCCTCCATGCTGCTATATGCTCGGAGTTCCCCAAGGGGATCAATAAAGGAATATCTTATTTTATGAATTAGATTATAGTAGGTATTTCAATACCAATTACTAAACTCAAATCCCGTTTAGTTTAGTTGATTAGGATCCCCAATCTCTCTCTCTCTCTCTCTCTCTCTCTCTCTCTCTCTCTCTCTCTCTCCTCTCTCTCTCTCTCTCTCCTCTCTCTCTCTCTCCCGTCCCTCTCTCTCTCCCGTCCCTCCCTCTTTCTCCCGCTCTCTCGTTAAGTACAGGTGTGGTGCTGCCAGCGGAGCAGCTGATCTGACGTCTGTGGGCCAATTACGTCAGGGACAGTCACCTGACATGTTTATGCCGGAAATGTATTGGGGAAAGAATAGACGCGTACAGGTGGGGGGGGGGGTGACGTCAACGTAATATAGGTGACGTCAACGTACGTCACAGGGGGGAGGGTCTCAACCTCCAAGGCACAGTCCTATGCAGAGGTGAAATGTGAAACACCTCTACCCCACGTGACTCATAACCGGAACTGGAACTGACCTCCACGACAAGAGATTGAAAGAAAATGCGGAAATAACTTTTAATTGCATGTACGTCATATCACAAACCACCAAATATTAAGCTTGACTGAACATTGATTAATTATGCAGTGATATAGAACTAGTTATCAGAAAAGTAAACTATATCTAACATAGAAAGCTATACAATTCCAAGATACAACTTGATAGCACTTTCTATTACTTGGTGAAAGAGAGTTGCTAAAGTTGAAGTGTAATTCTCAGTGAAAAACAGCACAGCCCCAACTGTGACATCATAATAATATTCTGGAATCTTCACAATGGGCAGAATTGGTATCGTCAACTGATGAATGGCCCATCAGCAGCATCAATTCATGTTCATTGTGAGCGGTCCAGGTCCAGCACTCTTCTTTATGCTAAACACTGCCATCGAAAGGCTTAGAGGGCACTTCATTTTCTAGACAAAGATGTTTCAAAACAACATGGGGATGAGAAGTTGCCATTCAATAGCTACCCCAACAAAACAATGTATGATCTCTTTCTCTTAAACAGTACTGTATATTTGTATGTCTTGCATGTCATAAATGTCTTGATGAAACAGTACTGTATATCTGTATGTCATAAATAATGTATTGATGAATTGAAAATGGGGGACCCTGATGTGTAAACAAGACGAAAGTATTTTTCTGGTCTGCATCCCCTTAACAATTGTTTGTATTGAGCTGTATAGTGTACCCATTCTGCAATCTGTTAATATACAGTTTTCATTCAATCAATACAATGAGAATGTACTCCTTTCATTCGTGATCCTAGTGCGCCATCTACTGGGTGATAATAATAATAACACAGGGTCATGGCTGGTGGGCTATTGTTTCAACCATGGCCACAACACTAGGCAACATTTCAATGTTTAATCATTAAATTAATTATATGACGGCAGATAAGGGTATCTAGCAGCATCATCTCAGGTAGACTACTGATGCTTCAAATCACCAATATTCTACAGAAACCTTGTATCTTCAAAAAGCTACAGCTCCAGGAATTGAGAGAATGGAACACTTTCTACATGGTCTGACATGGTTGATTGATTGATTGAAAACTTTATTAACAGATTGCAGAATGGGTACAATACAGTACAGCTCAATACACACAATTGTTAAGGGGATGCAGACCAGAGAAAGACTTTCGTCTTGTTTACATCAGGGTCCCCCATTTTCAATTCATCAGGACATATATGACATACATGACATACAGATAGTCAGTACTGCTACATCTATACATTTATGTCATACCAGATTTGCAAATACAGTACTGTTTGTGATACAGAAGGAGTCAGGAAAAGGGAGTATATACATTTGACGTAGAAACTGTACATTGGAGGAGGTTGGGTGGGGGGGGGTTGGGTACACTGGGATATTGACAACCATACTGGGTAATCTACATTGGAGGTGGTTGGGGGGGGGGGGGGGCACACTGTATATACAAGCAAAACTGTACATTGAGGGGGGGGGGGGCACTGTACAAACAAACAAAATTGTACATTGGACTATTGACAAAACCATACTAGGTAAATGACTGTACATTGGAGGGGGTTGGGTTAGGATATTTACAGGGGCCAGTGTTGAATTGCAGTCTCCCGTAGGTGTCCCTTGAGAGAGGTTTTGAAAGTGGGTAGTGATCCACATTCCTTTACAGCTTTGGGTAGGGCGTTCCACATTGATGTGGCATAATTGCGAAACGTGTTTAGTCCCTTATTTGAGCCGAATCTGGGTTTAACATGATTTGTGGAGCTCCCTCTGGTGTTGTGATCGTGGTATTCACTGACCTTTGGGAAGTATTTTGACATGTACATGGGTACCTTGGTCGTGTAGTGTATCTTGTAGACCAGGCCCATTGCAAGTTGCTGTACTCTGTCGTCTACTCTAAGCCATCCTAGGTTGTCAAAGTGGGCAGGGGTGAGGTGGGTTCTAGGAGTAAGGTCAAGCAGTAGTCTGACCAGTTTGTTTTGAGATGTTTGTAATTTTGTTTTTAGCGCCTTTGAGGTGCTTTGGTACCATGAGGTGCAAGCATAGTCGTAGTACCCCTGAATGAGTGCTCCTGCCAGAGTCTTCAGGGTATTCTTGTTTACCAGAGAGGAGATCCGGTACAAGAATCGAGTTCGTTGGTTGACTTTTTTTATTACATTGGATGCCATTTTGTCACAGGAGAGATTAGCCTCTAGGATGGAACCCAGGTAGGTAATTTCATCTTTTCTTGTGACAATATTGTCACCCACTGTAACTGAGAAGCCGTCGGTCTTGCTGAGTTTGTTATTTGAACCGAAGAGAATGGACTCTGTTTTGCCCATGTGTAATGATAGTTTGTTATCAGCGAGCCATATGCAGATTCTGCCTAGTTCCGAGCTGAGGGTTTTTTCAACCTGTAACTTGTTCTTGTCAGAGACCAGCAGGGCTGAGTCGTCCGCAAACAGGAACAAGTTGCAGTCACAAGCTGACGACATGTCATTTGCATAAATTAGGAACAGTAGCGGTCCTAGTATGCTTCCTTGTGGAACACCACAGCTCACTGTGAGGGGGGGGGATAGGGTACCGTTTACCTCCACCATCTGTTCCCTCCCCTCAAGGTAGGATTGCATCCAGCTCACTGATAGACTATCAAAACCAATTGCTTTTAGCTTGTCAATCAGAATGGAGTGATTGACCGTGTCAAAGGCCTTTTGTAGGTCCAGCATGACCATGCCGCAGTATTTGCCTGCGTCCACCTCTTGTTTGATGTGGTCATTCAAATAGAGAAGGCATGTGTCAGTGGAGTGGGATGTTCTGAAGCCAGATTGGAATTCGTAGATTAGATTTTTTTCCGCTAGGTACTTTTCGACCTGTTCGTAGACTATTTTTTCCATGACTTTCGAGATGGAGGTGAGAGTGTAGCTTGTAGACCAGGCCCATTGCAAGTTGCTGTACTCTGTTGTCTACTCCAAGCCATCCTAGGTTGTCAACATGGGCAGGGGTAAGGTCAAGCAGTAGTCTGACCAGTTTGTTTTGTGATGTTTGTAATCTTGTTTTTAGCGCCTTTGTGGTGCTTTGGTACCATGAGGTACAAGCATAGTCGTAGTACCCTTGAATGAGTGCTCCTGTTAGTCTTCAAGGTATTCTTGTTTACCAGTGAGGAGATCCGGTACAAGAATCTTGTTCGTTGGTTGACTTTTTTTGATTACATTGGTTGCCATTTTGTCACAGGATGGAACCCAGGTAGGTAATTTCATCTTTCCTTGTGACAATATTGTCACCCACTGTAACAGAGAAGCCGTTGGCCTTGCTGAGTTTGGTATTTTATCCAAGAGAGATAACTCGCACACGAATTAGGCCCTACCTAATTCTAATACCTAATAAACTACCTAATATATGAAATGCAGAGATGCCTTGTCATTTCAGTACAGATTTTTTATACCCCAAAATTGATAAAGGGTTAAGGTAGACTAGTTAGTTGAACCGAGGTCTGCTATTATGGATCATGTGCCATAGACTCATTAGACTGTATACAGGGCAGGCAGACGTTAAATAAATGATTGGTCCAAGTGGGAAGACAATATGTTGGTTATTGTTATCCTACCTTTAAAATGGATATGGTGATCCTTATTCTTTTTTTTCTCTCAATATACTCCTGAACTGGTTTTCTCAAGCAGCTCTTGCCCAATTGTATCTAGTTGTAAGACTGATTCTGAATATTATTACATTTATAGAAATTAGATTATGTTTTGCCAACAAGTTGATAATGAAACTTTTTGGTGAAACGCGTATTATGACTTGTTTAGGACTCGAAACTTAAAGGTTAGGACTTGGGACTCGACTTGGGACTTGTCAGTCTTGACTTGGGACTCGACTTGGGGGACTTGCCTGTCTTGACTCGGGACTTGACTCGGGACTTGAGTACCAAGACTTGCGACTGACTTGAGACTTGCAAAACAATGACTTGGTCCCACCTCTGCTTATCTTATCTCATCTCATCTCATCTTATCTTATCGTATCTCATCTTATCTTATCTCCACTTATCTTATCTCATCTCATCTTATTTTATCTTATTTGTATCTTATCGTATCTCATCTTATCTTATCTTATCTCCACTTATCTTATCTCATCTCATCTTATTTTATCTTGTCTGTATCTTATCTTATCTCATCTTATCTTATCTGATCTTATGAATTGAAAATGGGGGACCCTGATGTAAACAAGACGAAAGTCTTTCTCTGGTCTGCATCCCCTTAACAATTGTGTGTATTGAGCCATACTGTATTGTACCCATTCTGCAATCTGTTAATAAAGTTTTCAATCATTCAATCAATCAATGGGCACAGAGAAAGGCTGTGTTGTTCTTGCACTAAAGTCAAGTCCACAGTAACTCCTCTCAACTCACCAGGCGTTCAGGCTGACAGGCCGCTCTCCTCTTAACGGACGAGCCACTGTAGTGACCGCAGGCGCTGAGCCTCCATACGCACAACTTTTAATGGCTATTTCTCTGCTTTTTAACGGGACCCCAAAAAACACTAGCGGTTACAGTTAATGTTTTTTTTAATACATCGCCTTCATGCTCCTTATTGATAGTCTGATTCTCTCTACACTCTCACTGTGTTGGAACGTGGCTGAGAGCAGAGGGTGAACCCAGTAATGAGGACATGTAAGACATCCATCTCCATCCCATGGCTACGCTCTCACTGCATGGCGAGAGTGGTGGGATGCGATTTTCTTTTCTGCTCATACGTGACTCAGATCAGATTTTTTCATGACAAGTGTAATAATAATAATAATAACTTTTTATATAGTGCCTTTCAGAAGACCCAAGGTCGAAAAAATAACAAAAGTAACAAACACAGTGGACAGACACAACATACAAAGTGAGAAATTAGGGGTTAAAGGCCAAGTTGAAGAGGTGGGTTTTGAGGAGTTTTTTGAATGAGTCCAGAGTTGGGTCGTTGCGGAGTTCTGCGGGGAGGGAGTTCCAGAGGGTGGGAGCTGCCACACTGAGTTCTGCGGGGAGGGAGTTCCAGAACGTGGGAGCTGCCACGCTGAGTTCTGCGGGGAGGGAGTTCCAGAACGTGGGAGCTGCCACGCTGAGTTCTGCGGGGAGGGAGTTCCAGAACGTGGGAGCTGCCACGCTGAAAGCTCTGTCCCCGAAGGTCCGCAGTCTGTTTTTTTTTTTCTTTTTTTTTTCCTTTTCCCCCCTCCTTTTTCCTCCGATTTTCTCCCATCCCAATGTTAGTCGTTATGCCAATTCCCAATCCCCTTCCTGGTCGCTGCGCACTTACCCCCCACAGTCGGTCTGGGAGAGTGGAGGCTATCACGTGCTTCCTCCGACACACGTCCAGCCAATCAACCGCTTCTTTTCACCTGGCAGCGCGGATTCTCACTGAGAGGGCGTAGCGTGTGGAAGGATCACACTATCCCACTTAGATCCTATCCGCGCTGAGCAGGCGCCCCGACCGAACTGTAGGAGTCGCTGTTTACAACGACCCGGACCCACCCCGCCAGCTTCTCCCACCCTCTAATACAGCCAATTGTATTAGTGTGAACGGCCAGCCAAGCTGGTGACAACCCCGGAGCTGTGAGCTGGATTCGAACAGGCGAATCCAGCCGCTCCGGGGTTGGTGACGAACGCAATCTCCGTTACGCCACCTGACCGCCCTGCAGTCTGGTTTTAGTGGTTTTATTCAGTCATCACACACAATACAATATGCACAATCATTCAACAATCTTTGATTTGACAGTGACTGAAAAGGTACAGACCGAAGCATAATGTTTACATGCCTGTCCTATATTCTTAACAAAATTAAGACTCCAAAACAGTATTCTAAAAGAAAATAACAAAAAAAGAATTATTCACATTTGCAATCTTCAAAAACAGCTATACAGACCATTTTCTTAAAAACAAAAAGTGAATGACTCATTCTTAAATGTATATCAGCATTCTTCCACAAGTTAACCCCGACAATGGAAACACATCTCCTTTTAATCCCTTTCTTTATAGCTTTTTGAACAGTACATTTACAAATGTCTCTCAAATCATATTTTCTTTCATGTATTGAAAAAAAAAACTTTGCACATCACTGTCCAGGAGTAACTTTGCGTTAGCTCTGTACATTATTTGCATAATTTTTATAATAAACAAAATCATTACATTTCACAACATGAGACTTTATAAACAGTGGATCAGTGTGAACAGCACAAATCACATCTGATCTTTTCAATTATGATTTGGGCCACTTTCATACGAAAGGTCCTAAATCAGATACAGGTCTGATTTCTTTGCAATGCGACCTCAGTCTGAACAGTTCTTTAGACTTTCATGCGACTTTTACATCACTCTTGATTGATAATTTCTTACGTCGCTCTTCTTTATTTTTTTATTTGCGCCGGCCTGCTGCCGGTCAGTTCAGGAGCCTGACCGGTTCACACTGGAATTTGACCACATTTATAAAAAATAATAGCCAAACAAAAAAGAACATCTGATCTAGAGCAATAAATCAGAATTGAGCACCAAGGCTTGCAATGTGAATGTAGTCTATGAGTCATTAAAATAACATATCATACCACCCTAATACAATGACTTTTCATATGCAATGGACTATAGGCCTGTCCACGACTAAGGATTTGTATAGTCGACTTTGATTGGCCAAAATTTGCCCATAGTCGAATTTTTTTTTATATGTATTATATATAGAATTATTATTATAATTTGTTTTTGTATCATTCCATTTGGGCTGTGCATGGGGGGGGGGTGCTTAATGTCTGAAGGAGTTGACTGAAGGCTCCTTGTCCTCTGCGAAAGCATACAAAAATAGTATTAATAATTACCGTCCAATATCCGTATTACCAGCTCTATCCAAAGTCTATGAGAGAGTTGTGTACAATAGATTAAGCGAATACACCACCAAGCTAGATATACTCACCAATTCACAATACGGCGTCAGGAAAAAAAGAACTACAAACATGGCAATATTAGACCTAATAGAAAAAATACATGATGCCATTGATCAGGGTGATTGTGGGGTGGGCGTTTTCCTGGATCTATCAAAGGCTTTTGACACCATTGACTTCACCATTCTACTTGGGAAACTACACCATTATGGCATAAGGCGTCTGGCTCTCAACTGGTTCAGTAGCTATTTACATGGTAGGCAACAGTACGTCGATATAAAAAATCACAAATCAATAAAAATGGACATCAAATATGGGGTCCCCCAGGGGTCAATTCTAGGGCCTTTACTATTTATTCTCTATATAAATGACTTTGTCAACTCATCTGTACTTCTGCACAAAGTTATATTCGCTGATGGCACTAATTTGTTTCTGTCACATAAAAATCCACTCAAGCTACAAGATCTACTCAATACAGAACTACAAAAAGTGGACACCTGGTTCAAATGCAACAAGTTATCACTAAATCTCAGCAAAACAAACTTTATTGTCTTCCACTCAAATCGGATGCACACACATCACATGTGCATAAAAATAAATGAAAAGGAGCTGTCAAGAGTGGCGTCCACAAAATTCCTGGGGGTCATCATCGATGAGTCACTCAACTTCAAATGCCACATAAAATACCTACAAACAAAACTGTCCAAATATGTTGGCTTATTCTGCAAAATACGTCATTTTCTTCCCTTGCCTGCCCTTCTCACTTTATACAAAACCCTGTTTGAACCCCTCATTAATTACTGTAACGTCATATGGTGCAACACATACCCCAGCCATCTCAAAAAACTAGAAAGCCTACAAAAGAGGGTACTACGAGTGCTGTCATGGTCCGGGTATCGAGCGCCCTCAAAGCCTCTTTTCCATCGCTTTGGTCTCCTGAGGCTCGCTGAATTTAACATTCATCAAAACGCATCAATTATGTATCAAGTTGTCAACAACATGAATCACAGACTGTCTGAGCTTGTCCCAGTCTGCCAACCACTGCACATCCACAACACAAGAAACAAGCATCTTATATCTGGCAAGAGGAGAAGGCTAAATTGTGCTAGCCTAAGCATAGCATGCAGGGGTCCACAGATCTGGAACAAGCTTGATGAAAATCTAAAAATGACTAATACCTTTAAAACCTTTAAAAAATCATTGAAAGAGGAACTGCTAAAATCATATCTCTAATTAAAATTATAACTTAGGAATAAAATTGTCTGTATTATGTATCTCTGTTATATGTCAGTTAGTAGGTAGGTGTGTAAACCTACCCACGTTGTAGTTTTTTGTTTTGTTTTTGTTTGTTTGTTTCTGTTTATTTTGTTATTGTTTTGTTTGTTCATATTCTGTTTGTATCTGTGTTCAGGCTCCCTCCAAAAGCTTTAAATAGCTTCTTGGGAGACCTGGCACATGCACACAATTTGCGACATGTTATCACATGAGGATACTCGCATGTAAAATGTATCGTGTGTGTGTGTGTGAATAAAAATTCATTCAATTCATTCAATTCAATGCAATTGGTCCACTGATGGATACTGATGGATTTAATTATGAATTGAAAATGGGGGGACCCTGATGTAAACAAGATGAAAGTCTTTCTCTGGTCTGCATCCCCTCTAACAATTGTGTGTATTGAGCCGTACTGTATTGTACCCATTCTGTAATCTGTTAAATAAAATGTTCAATCAATCAATCAGTAGCAAAGAGAGCTAGGGGTTCAAACTTCTGAACCCTTTAATATTTTAAATCCTTTATTTTGTTTCTTACTTCACAACTTACTTCACAAATGAATCGATGACGAATCTAAAAACGTTTAAAAAATCTGTAATGCTGTCATCCGGTGGCCGCTATAGGCAAGAAGAGCCCCTCTTGGTATTGCAGTTGGTTTATATTTTTTGTTTGGGTTGTGTGGGTTGGAGTGGACCTGTCTCAAACCCGGCCCTCTTTTCTTGATCCTCCAATCACAACTGTCGCTTACCTCGGACAAACCAAGTTTGTCCGAGGTAAGCGACAGTTGTGATTGGAGGATCAAGAAAAGAGGGCAGGGTTTGAGATAGGTCCATTGACAGGCGAGGGGTTGCTACTGCTGGCCACACCGCAGGCTCTGCCAAGAGAGCCGTGAAGAAGTATATACTTGAATTAGAATACATTTTATGTATATGCAGATTTTCTTAGCCCAAAATCTATAGGGAAGATGGAGCCTTCGTTAATAATAATAATAATAATAATAATAATAGATTGGATTTGTAATGCACTTTTTGTTCGCTGGGATCCCAAAGTGCTACACTACATGGTTAAAACAGTTAAAAAAAAGTAGAATAAAATAGTTATTAGTAAAACAAATAAAATAAAATACAGAATAAAAATAGAACATAGTTAATTAAAAACATAGTATAAACAGACAATTTAAAAACAAAGCGCAATCAAATTTAAATAAAAAGCTAACAGTCAAAGGCCTTTTTGAACAGATCAGATTTTCAGGCCTGCTTTGAAAGAGTCCAGGCTCTGTGGTGCCCTCAGCTGGATGGGGAGGCTGTTCCACAGGCGTGGTGCAGCCGTGCAGAAGGCTCGGTCACCCATGGTGCAGAGCCGGGTATTGGGGACCTGAAGGAGCAGGCTACCTGCGGATCTGAGGGTGCGGGTTAGCTTAGGTTACCTGGAAAGTGCTACCGCCACACAGCTAGAACCAACCGGCTGAAGAACAGTGTTTCCCCCCAAGCCATCAGACTTGTCAACAGAGCCCATTGACGCCCCCTAACCCCCCCCCCCCCCCCCCCGGACTACACTTGAGGACACTGCTGCTGATGATAAAAAAAAAACTGTATTTACACACTGCTACAACATAGCCATTTTGTTATTCAATTTCATAGTAAATAAAAAAATCTACATCCTGATCTGCAATGCACACTTTTTCGAACTGTATAAATCTTGTTTTTAGTAATCTTATTTTATTCTACGCTAAATTTATTGTATTTTATTATTGGAAACTGCTATAGTCGAGGGACCACAATAAATTGATTTGAACTCTTCTTGCTGTAAAGTACTGAAATAAGGGACAATAAAGGAATCTGAATCGGAATCTGCCATTGTGTCGTTATCTTTCGATGAGGAGTGTGTTTGTTGGACAGGACTGATGAGTCCATCTCTGCCATTGTATCCATTTGAACAGAAACGTTCAGAGGATGACCTTTAGTTGCATGGTTAGCAAAGCTGTTTCTGCAAACATGATGAGGCTAGCTAGAATCTCATTTAAAAACAAACCAACAAACAGCACTCAGGCCACTCAATACAAATACTTTATTACTTTATTGAAAGGTAAAAAGAAAAAACATCACATACAATATCAAGGCAAGGGTAATCCTGAGGGTGCTGTGTGTGTGTGTATGTGTGTGTGTGGTGTGTGGGTGTGTGTGTGTCTTAGGGTGACCAGATGCAAAAAGTCCAAAAGCAGGACAACAGTAAGATTTTGGTGGGACAAAGTGGGACAGATAGATAATGTAAATTTTTTGTATTAGAATAACTGGTCTTCACCGAATAGATAAAGGTTAAATCAAAATAAATACAAATTAAATACAGAATTATATCTCTCCACATTCATCTTGGCACTGGCAGCCGGCTTGTTACCACCTAACATCTGTTTTAAATATTCAAACTTTACCACTTGACAGGAATGTCTTGTGTTCGATATTCCCTGTTAACACAGAACTAGGGAACACTAGGGAACAAAAATAATAATACAAATAAATTGTGTTTCTCTATAACTATGGATATGGATTTTGCAATATCTGAGTCTGGCCAAATGACAGGAGCTAGCTTGCTACCACAGTCGGCTGACCTGTATGAATGGGAGTGTTGTACTGTGTGATAGACACTTGTTATCTCAGCTGCAGTGACCTTGTCCATCTCTCTGGCTATAATTTTTTGGTTTAAGAAGAAACATATCCATAGATCTGGATGTTTCTTTTTGGTGAGCCACTTTCATGTGAGACTCACGTCCACTGTGGCGCTTCAAGTCGTATTCTCCTCCATGAGCAATTGAAAACGAACTATGACACAAAACACAGAAAGCTCCCTGAGGATTGCCTGCCATCGGCCTCACCCAGGCATGTGTCGTTTGCCAGTCTTGGTTGTAACTGCAGGTCAGTTTCTTTTTACTGCTTTCCACCTTGATTCATAGTTTGCTTGTAATGTTGTTGTGTTTTCTTTTTTGACAGCTCGCTAAACGTTGACAGCGCGCAACATTTTGACAGCGCGCTAAATTACTATAACCAATCAGATCTGCAATATGAGGTAGCGTCACGACTCTCACGAGCAGAGCGCTAAATTACTACCTAACCAATCAGATCTGCGATATGAGGTAGCGTCACGAGCAGAGCAATGTGTGTGGACAAGAGGCGGGTTGCTACGTTTACTGTAGGGAGGGGCTTTTAGACCAATGTTTTTTTTTTGCTTCGAAAAGAGGGACATCCTCTCAATATGTGGGACGCGGGACATTCGGTCAAATGGTGGGACAGTACAACCAAAAGTGGGACACCTGGTCACCCTAGTGTGTCTGTGTGTGTGGTGTGTGGTGTGTGGTGTGTGGTGTGTGGTGTGTGGTGTGTGTGTGTGTGGTGTGTGGTGTATGTGTGTGTGGTGTGTGGGTGTGGTGTGTGGTGTGTGGTGTGTGGGTGTGTCTGTGTCTGTGTCTGTGCGTGTGCGTGTGCGTGCGTGTGTGTGTGTGTGTGTGGGTGTGTGTGGGTGTGTGTGTGTCCTTCTCTCCCTATCATTGTGGGGACTAAAACAGAAATGTGTCTATCCTCGTGAGGACATTTGATCGCCAGGGGCTATTTTGGGGTGGTTACGGTTAAAGGAACACACCAACATTCGTGTCTCTCCGGAGAGAGACACGAAGATAGATACCAGTTTCCTCTCTGTGCGTTCAGTACAAAGCTATCTGGCTGCACGTTAGCCTAGCTTAGCACAATGCATGGAAGTGGACAGTGGGGAGTACAGATGCCTTAGGAGACCAGAGGAACACATGGATAAAAACAAGGCACTGAGGCTGAAGAGAGAGAGAGAGACAACAACTGAAGTCAGAGATGATTGACACATGGTCCCCCGTCACATGACTGAAGTCAGAGATGATTGACACATGGTCCCCCGTCACATGACTGAAGTCAGAGATGATTGACATGGTCCCCCGTCACATGACTGAAGTCAGAGATGATTGACATGGTCCCCAGCCGCATCGCCACTCTACACATCCTCTGATTTGGAACTCTGTTGGAAGAGAAACATAGACACAAATGTGCACGCGCGCACACACACACACACACACACACACACACACACACACACACACACACACACACACACACACACACACACACACACACACACACACACACACACACACACACACACACACACACACACTCTCAGTAAATAGAACAGCAGCTGATAGAGTTGTACCCTTCCTGATGACTTGTCGTACAGAACTTGTAAGTCGCTTTGGATAAAAGCGTTGAGCTAAATGACTAAATGTAAAATGTTAATGTAAATATACTGCAGATGGGTTTCCTGATAACAGGACAACAACGTTTGTTAGCCATGCGAGTGATAGATCACTTAGTCCAAATGTACTATGTAACAAGTAAAACTTACTATGTAACAAGTAAAACTTACTATGTAACAAGTAAAACTTACTATGTAACAAGTAAAACTTACTATGTAAAACGTCAAACGTACGATGTAACAAGTAAAACTTACTATGTAACAAGTAAAACTTACTATGTAACAAGTAAACTTACTATGTAACAAGTAAAACTTACTATGCAACAAGTAAAACTTACTATGTAACAAGTAAAACTTACTATGTAACAAGTACAACTTACTATGTAACAAGTAAAACTTACTATGTAACAAGTAAAACTTACTATGTAACAAGTAAAACTTACTATGTAACAAGTAAAACTTACTATGTAACAAGTAAAACTTACTATGTAACAAGTAAAACTTACGATGTAACAAGTAAAACTTACTATGTAACAAGTAAAACTTACTATGTAACAAGTAAAACTTACTATGTAAAACATCAAACGTACGATGTAACAAGTAAAACTTACTATGTAACAAGTCAAACTTACTATGTAACAAGTAAAACTTACTATGTAACAAGTAAAACTTACTATGTAACAAGTAAAACTTACTATGTAACAAGTAAAACTTACTATGTAACAAGTTAAACTTACTATGTAACACGTAAAACTTACTATGTAACAAGTAAAACTTACTATGTAACAAGTACAACTTACTATGTAACAAGTAAAACTTACTATGTAACAAGTACAACTTACTATGTAACAAGTAAAACTTACTATGTAACAAGTACAACTTACTATGTAACAAGTAAAACTTACTATGTAACAAGTAAAACTTTCTATGTAACAAGTACAACTTACTATGTAACAAGTAAAACTTACTATGTAACAAGTAAAACTTACTATGTAACAAGTAAAACTTACTATGTAACAAGTACAACTTACTATGTAACAAGTACAACTTACTACGACTTACTATGTAACAAGTAAAACTTACTATGCAACAAGTACAACTTACTATGCAACAAGTACAACTTACTATGCAACAAGTAAAACATACTATGTAACAAGTAAAACTTACTATGTAACAAGTAAAACTTACTATGTAACAAGTAAAACTTACTATGTAACAAGTAAAACTTACTATGTAACAAGTAAAACTTTCTATGTAACAAGTCAAACTTACTATGTAACAAGTAAAACTTACTATGTAACAAGTACAACTTACTATGTAACAAGTAAAACTTTCTATGTAACAAGTAAAACTTATTATCTAACAACTAAAACTTACTATGTAACAAGTACAACTTACTATGTAACAAGTAAAACTTTCTATGTAACAAGTAAAACTTACTATGTAACAAGTAAAACTTACTATGTAACAAGTAAAACTTACTATGTAACAAGTACAACTACTTACTATGTAACAAGTACAACTTACTATGTAACAAGTACAACTTACTATGTAACAAGTAAAACTTACTATGTAACAAGTACAACTTACTATGTAACAAGTACAACTTACTATGTAACAAGTAAAACTTACTATGTAACAAGTACAACTTACTATGTAACAAGTACAACTTACTATGTAACAAGTAAAACTTACTATCTAACAACTAAAACGTACGATGTAACACATAAAATGTACTATGTAACAAGTAAAACTTACTATTTAACAAGTACAATTTACAATGTAAAAAAAAAGTAAAATGTAGGGGGGGGGGGGTCTTGAATCGTACATTTAAAAACCAATTACAACCCCTTCATTTAAATGTAATTTACCCCAACATTATTGATTTAGGTGTTTAACCTCTGATTGAAATTAAGGCATGTTTAAGGGCCGTGCAATGTTTTAAGTACCCCGTGATTTTAAAGTGTGCAAAGATTAAGGCACTTCCAAGCATTTCTAAATGATCTTGAAGGGCTGATGGCTCTCTAGGGTAGGGCTGATGGCTCTCTAGGTAGGGCTGATGGCTCTCTAGGTAGGGCTGATGGCTCCCTAGGTAGGGCTGATGGCTCTCTAGGTAGGGCTGATGGCTCTCTAGGTAGGGCTGATGGCTCTCTAGGTAGGGCTGATGGCTCTCTAGGTAGGGCTGATGGCTCTCTAGGTAGGGCTGATGGCTCCCTAGGTACAGTAGAGCTGATGGCTCTCTAGGGTAGGGCTGATGGCTCCCTAGGTACAGTAGGGCTGATGGCTCTCTAGGTAGGGCTGATGGCTCTCTAGGGTAGGGCTGATGGCTCTCTAGGTAGGGCTGATGGCTCTCTAGGGTAGGGCTGATGGCTCTCTAGGTAGGGCTGATGGCTCCCTAGGTAGGGCTGATGGCTCTCTAGGTAGGGCTGATGGCTCCCTAGGTACAGTAGGGCTGATGGCTCTCTAGGTAGGGCTGATGGCTCTCTAGGGTAGGGCTGATGGCTCTCTAGGTAGGGCTGATGGCTCTCTAGGGTAGGGCTGATGGCTCTCTAGGTAGGGCTGATGGCTCCCTAGGTAGGGCTGATGGCTCTCTAGGTAGGGCTGATGGCTCTCTAGGTAGGGCTGATGGCTCTCTAGGGTAGGGCTGATGGCTCTCTAGGGTAGGGCTGATGGCTCCCTAGGTAGGGCTGATGGCTCTCTAGGGTAGGGCTGATGGCTCTCTAGGGTAGGGATGATGGCTCTCTAGGGTAGGGATGATGGCTCTCTAGGGTAGGGCTGATGGCTCTCTAGGGTAGGGCTGATGGCTCTCTAGGTAGGGCTGATGGCTCTCTAGGTAGGGCTGATGGCTCTCTAGGTAGGGCTGATGGCTCTCTAGGTAGGGCTGATGGCTCTCTAGGTAGGGCTGATGGCTCTCTAGGTAGGGCTGATGGCTCTCTAGGTAGGGCTGATGGCTCTCTAGGTAGGGCTGATGGCTCCCTAGGTACAGTAGGGCTGATGGCTCTCTAGGTAGGGCTGATGGCTCTCTAGGGTAGGGCTGATGGCTCTCTAGGTAGGGCTGATGGCTCTCTAGGGTAGGGCTGATGGCTCTCTAGGTAGGGCTGATGGCTCCCTAGGTAGGGCTGATGGCTCTCTAGGTAGGGCTGATGGCTCTCTAGGTAGGGCTGATGGCTCTCTAGGGTAGGGCTGATGGCTCTCTAGGGTAGGGATGATGGCTCTCTAGGGTAGGGATGATGGCTCTCTAGGGTAGGGATGATGGCTCTCCAGGGTAGGGCTGATGGCTCTCTAGGGTAGGGCTGATGGCTCTCTAGGTAGGGCTGATGGCTCTCTAGGTAGGGCTGATGGCTCTCTAGGTAGGGCTGATGGCTCTCTAGGTAGGGCTGATGGCTCTCTAGGTAGGGCTGATGGCTCTCTAGGTAGGGCTGATGGCTCTCTAGGTAGGGCTGATGGCTCTCTAGGTAGTGCTGATGGCTCTCTAGGGTAGGGCTGATGGCTCTCTAGGTAGGGCTGATGGCTCTCTAGGTAGGGCTGATGGCTCTCTAGGTAGGGCTGATGGCTCTCTAGGTAGGGCTGATGGCTCTCTAGGTAGGGCTGATGGCTCTCTAGGGTAGGGCTGATGGCTCCCTAGGTAGGATACCTTGCTCTTGAACAGGAGGTTGATGACGCCCTTGGAGCGTCTGTCCGCCGTGCGGTCGCCTGGCACGCACACAGACAGGCTCTTGCTGTCTCTCCTGGCCCTGTGCGAGTCCACCACCTCGTCTGCCCCGCCCAACACCGACAGACACAGGCCTGGAGGAGGAAGAGGAGGAGGAGGGGGGAGGAGGGGGAGAAGCAGGAGGAGGAGGAGGACGAGGAGGAGGAGGAGGAGGAGAAGGAGGAGGAGCAGGAGGAGGAGCAGGAGGGGGAGAAGTAGGAGGAGGAGGAAGAGAGGAGGAGGAGGAGGAGGATGGGGGAGGAGGGGGAGAAGCAGGAGGAGGAGGAGGAAGAGAGGAGAAGGAGGAAGAGCAGGAGGAGGAGCAGGAGGAGAGGAGGGAGGAGAGAGGAGAGAAGGAGAGGAGGAGGAGGGGGAGGAGCAGAGGAGGAGGAGGAGGAGGGGAGCAGGAGGAGGAGGAGGAGGAGGAGGAGGAGGAGGAGGAGGAGGAGGAGGAGGAGAGGAGGAGGAGGAGGAGAAGAGGAGGAGCGGGAGGAGGATGAAGAGGAGGAGGAGGAGGAGAAGGGGTTAAACATGTAATTTTGTTTTAGGTTTTCAGAGGAACAGTGTTTTGAAACGTTATTATGTGAAGATTGTTGTGTTCACTCAGACAATAGAGGTTAATCCTCCCATTCCATACTGCAACCATCAACTCCTCACTCAACTCGGGGGTGGTCCCAACCTCCCTAAAACAAGCCAGTCACGCCCCTCATAAAAAAAAAACCCTGAACCCCACCGTCATAGGCAACTATCGTCCTGTCTCTCTTCTCTCCTTCCTTTCTAAAACACTTGAACGTGCTGTATCCAACCAACTTACTGCTTTTCTCTTACAGAATGACCTCCTAGACCCTAATCAGTCTGGCTTCCGGACTGGCCACTCCACAGAAATGGCCATCATTGCGGTCACAGAGCCACTTCACTTAGCAAAATCGAAAGGCCTCTCCTCAGTCCTGATTCTCCTAGATCTATCTGCAGCCTTCGACACAGTCAACCATCAGATCCTCCTCGCGGCCCTCGCAGGAATGGGAGTGGCTGGATCTGCGCTGACATGGCTGACATCATACCTCAATGGCCGCTCCTACCAAGTGTCATGGAGAGGGACTCTGTCGGCCACCCGTCCCCTGCGGACGGGTGTCCCCCAGGGCTCGGTCCTAGGACCCCTTCTCTTCTCCCTCTACACTAGATCACTGGGTAACATTATCACGTCTCATGGCTTCTCATATCATTGTTATGCCGATGATACTCAACTCTTCCTCTCCTTCCCTCCCTCAGATATCCACGTCTCTGAGCGGATCTCGGCCTGTCTGTCCGACATCTCCGCCTGGATGACGACCAACCACCTCAAACTGAACCTAAGCAAAACAGAATTGCTCCACCTGCCGGCCAAATCCTCCCCCTGACCAACCTCTCCATCACAGTCGAGAATGCAGCTGTGACCGCGTCCCCGACCGCCAAGAACCTTGGTGTTGTCCCTCGACTACCAGTTGAACTTCTCTGCTCACATCGCAGCGACAACCAGAACCTGCAGATT